>NC_064849.1:45909149-45931649 GCF_024139225.1 Suncus etruscus | reverse complement strand
CTATTTCTTCATTCAAAATTAGTATATCTTTGTTAATTTTAAGCCTGTTTGATCTATTAAGAGTAGGTGGTGGTCTTGAAGTTTTCAACTAATATAGTTTTGCTATTGATGTTTGTTTTTTGAAGTTTATTAGCATATTTTAAGTATCTTGCCAGCCACTTATTTAGTGCATATATTTTTAGGAGTGTGATTTTTTTTCTTGATTATTAGGAAATGAGCATCTTTGTCTCCTATAATCATTAGGAGTTTAAAGTCAGACTAATATCACTTGATATATGTATGGTCACCCTAGCCCTTTTTGTTTGTTTGTTTGTATTTGTTTTTTAGGTCACACCCGGCAGCACTCAGGAGTTACTCCTGGCTCTACACTCAGAAATTACTCCTGGCAGGCTTTGGGTACCATATGGGATTCCGGGATTTGAGCCATCGTCCTTCTGCATGCTAGGCAAATGCCTTACCTCTATGCTATCTCTCCGGCCCCCCACCCCAGCCCTTTTAAAGGAGTTCTTTTCTGAAAGTTTGTCTTCCAATCTTTGATCTTGAGTTTATGTTTGCTCTCACTATTCATATATGTTTCTTGCAAGATTTAGAATGTTAAATTGAATTTTCTGATCAATTTTGCCACTCTGTATCTTTTAATTGGTGCACTTAGACCATTGACACTGAAAGAAATTTTTATCATTATAGTTGTCCAATTTTTTGTAAAAATTTGGGTGATTGAGAGATTAACCTGTCCTGCCTTAAATCACTGCTTTTAGTTTGTGTGTGTGTGTGTGTTTGTAAAGTTTCAGAGCTGTTGTTTATACTTTCTTCAAGCCTATATGAAAGTCTACTGGATACTCTTTTATTGGTGAGGCATTCATTTATTTGAATTTTTTTACTATTTCCCAGTACTGCCTTCAGGTTTGGAAGGTTGCTTCTGATCATTCTGCTATAAATCTTAAATTTGCTTCTTCCTTCTTGATCTTGCTGCTTTCAGTACTCTATTTTAATCTGTGATTTTTATCATTGTGACTAGAATGTGCTGTGGGGTGCTTTTGATTTGGGTCTTGTTTAGCTGGTACGTTTGGACATCCAGAATTTGAGTGAAAGTATTCTTCACTTGTGGGAATGTCTCAGTAATTATCTATATACTTGATTAAAAGCTGACCTGAGTATAAGCCAGTCCCCCTAATTTTACCCTAAAAACAGTAAACGGTTAGTGATTCGAGTATAAGCCGAGGTGGAAAATAAAGCAGCCACTGGTAAATTCCAAAAATAAAAATATATACCCAAAACAATTACAATAATTAACTTTTTCAATATTTTTGCTAAAGAAAAAACTGTAAATAGTAACAATAACTTTAAAGCATTAAATGAAGTGTAGAAAACAGTAGCTTGACAGGTAATCAAGCTAAATCACAAAGGTTAAAATACTTCAAAACTCCTCCTCTTCATCATTTGTATGTTCAAACAGAGCTTCAGCTGTATCTGATATGAGGGTGTCAGCATAGATATTGTCATCATCACTGAGTTCGCAGATATCATTATCACTGCTGTCAGTCTCATACAAAGTATAGAATATTGTTGGTTAAATATTTCAGAGACATCCATTTCAGTTCAGCCAGCAACTTCTTTAGCTCTACCGGGACTTGTGAACTGAGCTGAAACATTGCTGTTCCCTCCAGCAGACGGCAGAAGATGACTGGAAACTGTATGACCTGAGTATAAGCCGAGTTCGGGGTTTTGGCACATATTTTGGCACTTATACTTGAGTATATACAGTATGTTTTTTTGTTTGTTTAATTTGGGTTTCCGACACACTTGATGATGCTCAGGGGTTGCTCCTGGCTATGCGCTTGGAAATCGCTCTTTGCTCGGTCTGTCCTAGGCTAGTGCAGGCAAGGCAGATGTCTTACCACTTTGCGCCACCGCTCCGGCCCCTACAGTATGTTTTTTTCTCTGTTTTTTTTTTTTCTTTCTTTTTTTTTTTTTTTCGGGCCACACACTGCAGCTCTCAGAAATTCCTCCTGACCACTCAGAAATCACTCCTGCCAGGCTTGGGAACCAAACCAAGATTGGCCACATGCAAAACAAAGGCCCTACTAACTGTGCTTTTCTGTCCTTTTCCATTGTATGAAGATGTTTTGCAGTTTATCTTCAAGATCAATGATTCCATCCTCAGCAGCTGTTCCCCTTCTAGTGGCCTTCTAGTGGATTTTATATTTTGCCTAAAAGGTTATTTAGTTGTTATTTCTGTTTAAAGTTTTATCATATTTACTTTTATATCTCTTATGGCATACTAGTTCCATGAGTTTCTTTAAGTTCTTCGAACATCCTTTGCGGTGTCCTGCAAGCCCCCCCCCCCGAAGGGGCCCGGCCAGCAGAGAGTGGGTGAGAGGCTCACGGACAGCCGCACCTTTATTTTGCGTAGCTCAGATCAAAACCGCACCTGTAGAAATCTAAGAGGTTAGTAAAAAATGGCCCAAGACAGAAGACTTTGTTCAAAGGCTCTTTAATGGGGTTCAGCATCTCCTTAAATAGAGAAGGTACAGGGGGCAGGCAAAAGGCAGTGTCAATCACTCTTTTCAGTGCACAGATTTATCTCATTATTCCAAATAAGGTATAAACACAGGACAGGTAGGTTGGAACAGGAACATAACACCATTCTCTAAAAATGTGGGCAGGGGGCAGTTATGCCAGATCCTGGGAAGTCGGTTTTGCCACATTCCTAGATTCTTAACAGTTGTATGGTGGGGCAAGGTTCTTAAGGGATAATTTCGTAAAAACCCAATTTTGCACAAGGCAATAAAAGGTGCCTCATTAACTCAAAAATGTGGACTGGGGAATTCTGACTTCATTCCAGGCTGGGTTTCTCTTTCCCCTGGGCTAAGAAGTTATATTATTACTTTTATGGTTGCCTTTTTCCTGTTGGCTTAGGGGCTTTATAGCAGACAGCACTTAGCACTGAAAAAATGGCAGGGAGGTTTGCAAAAGTAGCCACTGAGTCAGGTCACGGTAGCCAACAATCCTTCACATTTCCTTTCTTAATTCCTTATCAGAGAG
Source organism: Suncus etruscus (assembly GCF_024139225.1). Classification (NCBI taxonomy): domain Eukaryota; kingdom Metazoa; phylum Chordata; class Mammalia; order Eulipotyphla; family Soricidae; genus Suncus; species Suncus etruscus. The sequence goes on along the minus strand of NC_064849.1, from coordinate 45,928,604 downwards.
GCTATATAGGTGGCCTGCACACCTCTATGGCTTCCAAATTATCATCTTCATTTACTTTGAATTTCTGAACACTGTCACCTTGTTGATGTTGTCAAACACACCTATTTTTTAAATATTTTTATTTAAACATCTTGATTACAAATATGATTGTGATTAAGTTTCAGTCATGTAAAGAACACCCCCCTTTACAAGTGCAACATTCCCACCACCAATGTACCAAATCTCCCACCATCCCACAACACCCCAACCTGTACTCTAGACAGGTTTCCAGTTCCCTCATTCATTCACATGGTTATGGTAGTTCTCAGTGTAGTTATTTCTAGAACTGCACTCACTACTCTTTGTGGTGAGCTTCATGAAGTGAGCTGGAAGTTCCAGCCCTCCTTTCATTCTGAGGATTGTTGAAAAATGACTTTTATTTTTCTTAAAACCCATAGATGAGTGAGACTATTCTGTGTGTGTCTCTCTCTCCCTCTCACTTATTTTACTCAGCAAGAGAAATTCCATGTACATCCATGTATAGGAAAATTTCATGACTTCATCTCTCCTGACGGCTGCATAACATTCCATTGTGTATATGTACCACAGTTTCTTTAGCCATTTGTCTGGTGAAGGGCATCTTGGTTGTTTCCAGAGCCTAGCTAGTGTCAATAGTGCTGCAATAAATATAGATGTGAGGAAGGGGTTTTTGTGTTGTATTCTTGTGTTCTTAGGGTATATCTCTAGGAGTGGGTGGACTAGCTGGGTCGAATGGGAGCTCAATTTCCAGATAGCTTTCTATAGAGTTTGGACTAGACAGCATTCCCACCAGCAGTAGATAAGATTTCCTTTCTCTCCACATCCCCGCCAGCAAAACACACCTATTTTTAATATGGAATGCTTCATGAACTTGCATATCATGAGATGGAATACTGTTTGATGATTAGCAGCTTGAAATGCCAATTTATAATGAATAGGATTTGTATTTGGATTACTTCTGCCTTTTATAACCTACTGGTCCTTTTCTACATAGCCATAGTCTACATGGCAATTGTCTACATGTCAACATGGCTAGATCTGCTGTGGTTAATTAAAAAGTGGATGCTTCATACAGTAAGAGGGGAATTATGAAGGTTGTAATGGGATATAAACAGATACAAATGTCTGTTGCAAAACAACAAAGAGCAGATATGGATTCCTACACAAGGGTCAGTATGAATGTTATCTCAGAGAGGAGTCAGATCCATTATGTACTGAGCATACATCACTCCAGGAAAGCTGACTCTATGGCCTTTGCCTTAGTTCCTGTAGTGTTCTCCCAAGCAACTTATCTCACAATGCTGTTCCCTAATCATTCCAGGACTTCAAAAGGTATAACTTAGGCTATTCTAAGAATTTTATTTTCCCAAAGTTCATAATATCAATAAAAATAAAATAAAAATTATATCCCTATCTTGATTATTTTGTAATGTTTAAGATATATACATAACTAATTTCATAATTTATAGCAGTGGTTCCTAAATATTATTAAAATTTAAATAAATGTTATAAAATGTCCATGTGATAGATTGAAATGTTAAATGTATACATTTAATTTTAAATATTGCTTTTTAAATAAAAGTATTTTATCATCTTGTACAAAAGTGATAAATTTTTAGGAAAGATGATAATCCAACATTAAAATATACTAGTTATTAAAATAAAGGAAAACATGTATTTATCAGAAGAATTTAAGGCTTAAAACTTTAAAATAAGAATTATAGTTACTGTAACCAAACCAGTTACACTGTAACTAAACTGTTCTTGACTATTTCTTAGAGTATTCACACCTAAAAATTACTTTTTTTATTTTAAAGAGTCAATAAATCACACCAAGTAATTCAGTATTCTAAGTTATACTCTGGATTAAAAGACACTAAAGTAGAATATTAAATTGTCGGGGTCGGAGAGGTGGCACTAGAGGTAAGGTGTCTGCCTTGCAAGCGCTAGCCAAGGAAGGACCGCGTTTCAATCCCCCGGTGTCCCATATGGTCCCCCCAAGCCAGGGGCAATTTCTGAGCGCTTAGCCAGGAGTAACCCCTGAGCATCACACGGGTGTGGCCTGTAAAAAACAAAACAAAACAAAAAGAATATTAAATTGTTTGAATTCTCATTTGAGGCTATTAACTGATTTCTGAATCATTGAAAGTGAAACTATTTGAAAGTCTAGCCACAGACTGTATTTCACATCATGTAATATACAGATGCTTCAGAAGAAATAGTAGTTTTATCATCCAAGAGAGTAAGATAGAGTAAGATATAAAATGAGTAGGAAGAAGACATAATGAACAATTAATGGCTCTTGTGTTATTAGCCAAAAGCAATCTTTCTCTTTCCCTTCAGTGACATCTATTATTATAATTTACTTAATGATCAATGTATCATATGTTCTATTAAAGTCTGATATATATTAAATATAACTATCACACATCTAGATTTAATACTATCCCTTTTATTATAAACTTATGAACAATATTATATATCATTTTAAAATCTGACTTAACCGTTTGCTGGGTCATGCTTTTAAAAAATATTTGTTATATTAAATATTATATTTTATTATATATTTATATATTTATTATATTAAAATATTTGTTATATAACTGTATAATGTAGAGTTCTATGTATTGGGAAAGAGAATCAATAAAATAGTAATATTTTAGTGACCCATTTATATTACACTAATGCATGTCTTTGTCAATAGCTATAAAATTCATGCACATAATATGAGTCTGTAAAACTCATGATTATCTCTTTATTAATACTTTCTGTCATACTAATTCCTCTTAGTATGATGGTCACATTTTAGAATTTTATGTAACTAGTTTTCAAATAAATTAAAATGTATTAGACATCATTTACAAAAGTCTTCAAATGTTTTGAATTAATCAAAAATTCACATTAGCAATAATCCAACTGTTACAAATTCAACTATTTGATAATTGACCACAGTGGGAATTTCTTATAATGACTATCAATTAAAGAACAATTAATGGGCAATAAAACTTACAAAGAAAGCCACATGAGTGAGAAGAAAGTGCTTTTAGATCAATATAGCTTTTAAAACCTTGTAAGTTTTAAGGAAGAAAAAAGAACCCCCGATGAGCAAAAATGTTGAGCCACTTATAAACATTAGTATCATAATACAATGAATCTTCCAAAGAGTTGGTACACGAAGAAATTCTTATTTAATTGTGGAAAGACTATGTTTATGATTATCTATAACTTTTCAATGGTATTTATATGCAAAATAGAGTGCTTGAATAATAGGTAATTCTATATAAGGTAATTTCTCAAGTCAATGTTCACATCTTTTCCCTTACTCAGGAAAGGGAAGATTCAATGATATAGATCCTACTTCTTCCCACTAAAGGTTTCTACTTAAGGTAAAATAAAATAAAAGCTGTATCTAAAACTTTTAGATTAGACTCAAATAATGAATTTAAAAGTTTTAATATAATCACCCAAATTTTACTCCATACTTTTAATTTTTGGTTTGTTAATATAATTATAAAGGCATGTACATTGATAGATATAAAACATAGTCCAATGCAAATTATTATTATGTATGAATAGTAACTTTTTACTTTTTTTTATAAACTATTAAGTGGAATGAATTACCTTTATTCTTTTCCTAAAGCCTAAGAGATTAAAATAAAACAATCTTTTTTTTTTTTTTTTTTGGTTTTTGGGTCACACCTGGCTCTATGCTCAGAAATTGCCCCTGGCAAGCACAGGGGAGCATATGGGATACCAGGATTCGAATCACTGTCCTTCTGCATGAAAGGCAAACGCCTTATCTCCATGCTATCTCTCAGGCCCCAAAATAAAACAATCTTAAAGTCATAAAAATACTGTATGATAATACTAGTTACTTTTTATTATTTTGAATAAATCACATATAGAACATATGCAGCTCTTAACTATATGAGTATATATTAGCATAGTATTATGTCCAAATAAAAGGAAAATGTTTGATTTTTATATTAATCACTTGAATCATATTTAATAAAACTATTTAAATATATCCTAAATTATTGAAATACATTTTTTGAATTCATTATGCATTTTATTTAATTATTGATCATTAGTTGTTTGGAATTTTTTTTTAATTTTTATTGTGACCAAAGTGCATTACAAATCTTTCACTGCATCATTTATAGTACATAATGACAATGAATGAGGGGCATTCCCACCACCTGTGCTGTCCTCCCTCCACCCTTGTTCCCAGCATGTATCCCATATCTTCCTCCGTTACACCCCAGAATGCTAGTGAAACTGGTCTCCATTTTACAGCTTGTTGTAGATGAGCATCCATTCCACCATCATTGTAGATAAAAAGGATAAGAAAAAAGGGAGAAAAAAATTTGGTAACAACTACCAAAAAAGAAAGAAAGGGAAAAAATGGAAGAAAAAAAGAAAAAAATGCACCCGGCAAATAAAAATAAAAATAAATCACCAAATAATAAACACAAGAGTGAAAAAGAAAGCGAAAAGTGGAAGAAAAAAGAGAAGGAAAATAAATTTAAAAACTAACAGAAATAACAAAACAAGAAAAAGTAGGGGTGCTGGAGTGGCAGGGTTTGGCTTTCCCACCACTTTTTTTTCCAAAGTAGGAATGCTTACTTAGGTTTGTATGATAAAACAAATTATATTAAAGTCACCTTAGTTTCATGAAAGAGCCTGAAAAGGATTGGTAGTTCTCGAAAGGTTTGAAAGAATTCATTAGTGAATCCATCTTGGCCTGGGCTTTTGTTTTTGGGAAGACTGTTGATGATCATTTTAATTTCCTCAATGATGTCTGTTTACATATAATAGATCATGTTGGCTTAATCTTGGAATTTATGAGTCCAAGGATCTATCCATTTCTTCTAGGTTCTCATGTTTCATGATATAAACTTTCTTAAAGTAGTCCTTGATTACCCTTTGAATCTCTGCAGTGTCTCTAGTGATCTTCCCCTTTTTATTTCTTAAACAGTTTATTAAATTTCTATCTCTCCATTATTTTGTATTTTGCTAGTGTTTTTTTAATCCTGGGTCAACAGTTGGTGATCTTAACATTGGAGATCATTCTCACCAGTTCCAGGATAAATATCAAACATCTGTCTAGATTTGCTCACTTCTTTTTGTTCTGTCTTTCAAAATTATTGTATAAGAAAAATGAGTGAAAAAGATTCTCCATCTAAGAAAATTTAAACCTTGATTGTGTATATTAAGACAAAATTGGGTTTAGTCTTAATAGTGCTGTATTACAAAAATATTTTAATAACAGGAACTGAAAGAATAAAGTTTTTATAATGACTTAATACACCTCAAAATAGCATTCAAATATATTTATGGAAATCAAAATCATTTATTAAATGAGAATATTTTATTCAAGTATAAAATTCAAAGTATATTACATTAATCTAAGGTACTCATCAAAGAAACAAGAAATTGTAAATTATAATGAGAAAGAATAAAAATTATTGAGGCATGTGGTCAGAGATAGTACAGTGGATAAGGTGCTGTGCATACACTTAGGATTTTATTCCTAGAAATACATAGTGTTCCCCCAGAAATTCCAGGAGTGATCCCTTTGTCAGAGCTAGGTATAAATCCCTAGGCACCACTGAGTGTGGCCCAAACATAACAAAATAAATGTTTTGATCTGGGGCCAAAACAATAATACAGCAGGTAAGGTGCTTACTTTGCATGAAACAGACTGAAGTTTGATCAACACCATGCCATCTTCTCCCCTGAGTACTGAGAGGAATAATTTCTGAATGGAGAGACAGGAGTAATGATGACTGAATCGTCAGTTGGGTGACCCCTTGGTAACCATTCCCCCAAAAGACCCGAAAATTTTTAAATAACTAGAACTAAACCATTGTTAGAAATAGCAAATAACTTCTAATATCTAGTTATTAATATTGTTAAATTTTATATGCTAAAATGTGTAAAATAGTAAGGGTAGACTTACAAATAAGGGACTATAATAGAACTTTTACAAATAAAAACTATAATATCTAAGACAAAAACATAATGAAAGAAATTAAAGATTAAGTATCACAAAATTAAATCTAGTAAGCATAAAACAATTGAATTAACTCCTAAAAATGTAGAAGGTAGAAAATATTAGAAAAATCATTAAAATAAGGGCTGGAGTGATAGCACAGTGGTAAGGCATTTGCCTTACATGTAGCTGACCCAGGACAGACCTGGGTTAAATCCCCGACACCCCATAAGGTCCCCCAAGCCAGTAGCAATTTCTGAATGCATAGCCAGGAGTAACCACTGTGCATCACGGAGTGTGGCTCAAAAACCAAAAGACAATTATTAAAATGTTAGAAGTCATTCAAATAATATAAAATATGTACCAAATTATAAAATAAAATAAAAAGAATAAAAAATACAAGTTGGAATTAGATTATTCTATCACTATTCTTTTAAAAATAGTTCTGAATAACTTTTTTGTTATAAAATTTTAATGACAATATTGAAAGCTGTGAAAATGTTTGTCTATTCAATATTTACTTCTAATTACCACTAATATTTTCAATATATTTTATATTAATCCTACATGTTTTAAGTGTTATTATTAAGCACACTCACTAGTTTTAGATCAATTAGTTGACCCCATTGACAATACCAAAGTTTAACGTAAGCATGTTTATTATAATAAGAGTTTTTTTACTTATTCATCAATTTAGAATGTTTAGGCAAAAAGATGTGCACACAGGAAAATCCTGTGAAACTATACTTACAAGACAATATATAAGTCAGAGAATGCTTAAAGCTTAAGAAAAAGAATATATAACAATTCTCTCTGATAATCTTCAGAAGAAATCAGAAGTGTTAATATTTTAATTTTCTACTTCTAGCCTCAGGAAGAGTTAGGTAGGTAACACATTTTCTAGTGTTTTATTTATTTTATTTTATTTTATTTTATTTTATTTTATTATTCTCTTTTGTTTTAATCCAACCAGGTTGTGCTCTGGCACAGTTTTCTAGCAACCCAAGAGGATGTCTACCTTTTAGAGAAAGTTTACCTTTATATTCACAAACTGCTGAAGGGTTTGTCAGAAATTGATGCCAAATATGGCAAATACCTATTCCCTATTAGAAGTATAACATAACTTTATATTTCATTCATCTATTGAATTTCATCCACTTTTTTTCACAGTTAAAGTTTTATACCTAAGCAAAATTTCATTCAGTCATTTTCCATATATATATAATTTAATCTAACAAGTTTTATATGTACAGTATATTCAATGTTTTCTAATAGTTTTGCAAGAATGTCAGAAGATGCTAAATCAAAGTGCTGTGTATAGTTTGTTACTAACACCTACATGTGTGTCAGAAATTGCATAAATATTGGAAGATATGTAAATATGGTAATTCTGTCACAGTCCACAATAAAATCAAATCCCTGGGAGAACCAATAAGTAAATATGTAGAAAATAGGTACATATTTTTCTTCAAAAAAGAATTTAATTCATTTCTTTCTTTTATTGCTTGCTTCTAAATTGAAGTCATCTCAACTATATTGGCTTCCCTTTAGACTCAGAAGCTTAATACAGTTATAACAAGTAAAGTCAATCTCAGAAAACTGCAGAAAAGTGGAATAAGCATTGATTGACACATTTTCTTTGTGGGTGTGGAAACCTCCCAAGCAATGATCAGGAGGTGCAAAGGTCACACCTGTAATATATAATCAGCTATACAGACATGATTGCTCAATGCTCCAGTGCTACAATGTGATGGCAGGGGAAACCATGGTCATATCTAGTTTTTTGTGTGTGTGTGTGTTTTTTTTTTTTTGATGGAAGGATAGGGCACATTGTAGGACTGAACTTGGGCTCCTTAGATGGCAGGTATGGCCTCCAGACCTCTGATTTTATTATCAACTATTTATATTGCAAGTGTATAAAAGGTATGACTCCATAAAGTGACAAATCTACCCTACCACAGAAATCATACAGGACTAAACTGAAGTCTTACTGAAATAACTGTTTAGTTCAAGGAAAGCTGTTATAAATATTTTTAATTTTTTTATGCTCAACATTTAAAATATTTTTATAACAGGCCATTTTAGAAATCTGCTTTCTACTCTCAATTTAAGATGCAACCTTTTATTTACTAAACTGTATACTCTCATACATTGATAGACATTTTTATACCTTTTAATTAGCTTGTGTGGTACTACTATGAGATGTGAAGTCTTATATAAATTTACTATTGTTTGAATAGCAAAATTTACTCTGACTTTTTTTTTCCTTTTTGAGTCATACCCAGTAATATTAGGATCTTACTCCTGGCTCTATGCTCAAGGATCACCTCTGGAGGTACTCAGGGAACCATACAGATGCCAGGGATTGAATCCATTATTAACTTATTGCAAGGCAACTGCTTGACTGGCACTACTATTGTTTCAGTCCCAAATAAGTAAGTTAATGACCCAACTGATAAAATTATAAAGTGATCAACAAAGTGAACCAAAAAATAGGTAGGTAGAAAGAAATAACATAGCTTAGAGCAGAAATTTATGAAGTGGAAATTAAAAGAACAATTCAAAAATCAAATGAAAGCAAAATTTGGTCTTTGCAAAAAAAATCAACATATCTATACACCACTAGCAAAACTCACCAAGGGAGAGATAGAAACTTAGTAAATGAGATTAGAAATGAATAGGGAGGGATCACTACAGATACAACACTGATTCAAAAGGTAATCAGAGACAACATTGAAAAACTCTATGCCACAAAACAAGAGAACCTGGAAAAAAATAGATAAATTCTTGAACTCATAATCTTTCACGATTAAACCAGGATGATTTGGCTTATCTAAACAGACTCATTTAGAATGATATTAAAATAATAATCAAAAGTCTTTCCAAAGCAAAAGCCTAGGCCCAGATGGATTCACTAAAGAATTCTTTTAAACCTTTTATTAGGACATACTACCAATATTCCTCAGGCTCTTCCAAGAAATCAAACAAGCAGGAACATTCCCAAATAGATTTTCTGAAGCAAAAAAGCTACCACAGACCTCTATCTAACATCATGAAGAAATGTCAAATCAAAATGAATTAAAGACCTTGATATCAGACAAGGAACCATAGGTATATAGAAGAACATGTAGGTAAAACACTCCATGACATTGAGACTAAAGGCATCTTAAAGGTTAAACATCACTGTCAAAACAAGTGGTAGCAGATATAAATAAGTGGGACTATATTAAACTGAGAAACTTCTCTACCTCAAAGGAAATAGTGACTAGGATAGAAAGACCACCCAGAGAATGGGAAAAACTATTCACCTAATAACCATATGATAAAGGGCTAATATTTAAGATATACAAGTTATTGACAGAAATTAATAAGAATAAAACATCTAACACCATCAATAAATGGGGAGAAGAAACATAAATGGTCAAATCACACATGAAAAAATGCTCCACACCACTAATCTTCAGGGAGATGCAAATAAAAAACAATGAGGTACCATTTTACACCACAGAGACTGGAACACATCACAAAGAACAAGAACAATCAGTGCTGGTGGGGATGTGGTGAGAAAGGAACTTTCATTCATTGCCAGTGGGAATGCTGTCTAGTCCAGCCTTTATGGAAAAAATATGGAATTTCCTTAAAAATATTGGAAATTGAGTTCCTATATGATCCAGCCATACCACTCCTAGGGATATACCTTTGGAACACAAAAACAGAATACAAAAATGCCATATGTACACCTGTATTCTTTGCCAGAATGTATTCATTGCCATTGTATTTACAGTAGCCAGAAACTAGAAATAACTAAGATGCCTGGCAACAGAGGAGTGGCTAAAGACTGTGTTACATGTACACAATAAAATACTATGCAACTGTTAGGAAAAATTAAGTCATGAAATTTTCCTGTACATAGATGAACATGGAAACTATTATGCTGAGTGAAATACTGTAGAGGGAGAGATATAGACACATATTAGTCTCACTCATAGGTGGGATTTTAGAAAAAAAGACAGTATGGTAATAATGCCCAGAGACAATAGAGATGAGGGCTGGAAGAACTGCTCATGGTAAGGAGCTTACCACAAAGAGTGGTGAGTTCAGTTAGAGAAATAAGTACACTAACAGCTATCATGACAATGGTAGTGAGGAAGGAGATGACGAGGACACTGGCAGTTGGAAAGTTGCACTAGTGAATGGGATGTTCTCCTTTATAACTGAAGCCCAAATAAAACATGTGTGTAACATAGTACTTAAATAAAATATTATTAATAATTGCATTACTAAAAAATAAAATATGTAATCCTAATATTATGTAATAATTGATCCTATTAATTTAATAGCCTATTTAATTTAAAAATTGTATCCGCCATCCACAGAAGACGGATTAAAATGACACTGAGGGAACAGAACATCTAGAACTACAAAGAAAGACATAATCATAAGTTCAACTCCTTGACTCGTGCAGATACTGAGACCTCTAGATACAGAGGTCTGATTTTATCACCCAGGATGGAGCAGAAGTCTTTCATACACCACAAAAGTACCAAGGGGAGAGTAAATGAACCTGAAAGGAGTCTATAGTTAATCCCACGACAATATACTTCAAGGGTGGAGAAACCCTGTATCTTTTAGGCAAAGGAAATTCCTTTTCGAATGACCCCAATATTTACTGTGCATCTGCAGGAGGAAAAAAAAAGCACAAACAATTTATTATTGTTATTATTATTATTATTATTATTATTTACTTACCTATTTTTTGGTTGATTTCATTGTTGTGGTTTGACTATTGAAGTGGATGTCTCCATTTATATTTATTTTCTTTTTTTCTTTTATTATGTGCTCTGCCACATTTTTTTTATCTCAATACCATGGCTTTTATATGGTGCTTACCCTTTTTTTTTTTGGAATGCTCATTGGTTATTTTATTTGACAGTTCTTTATGTACTATTGTGGTGTTTCACCTTCTTTTTCCCCTTCGTCTCTCAAATCAAGGATGAAAGCCTCTAGAAGGACTCTGCCCATTTCCATCCTTTTTTTCTTTTTTTTTTCCAGGTTATTACTTTTCTCTTCTTCAAACAAAACCACATAACTTGAACTATCTAATCCCGCCTCCCAATTGGGGGGTGGGGAATAAGAGAGGTACCAAGACCAAACAGGTGTAAGACCACTAAGTAATAAGCTAGGCACAGAGGGGACCACTTACTCTAGCAGCTCCAGTGGTGAGGGAAGAGGATATGGGAAATAGGACAGGAACGGAGGTGGAGGGAGGACAATTTGGTGATGGGAATTCCCCTGATTTTATGTTAATATGTACCTAAAATATTATTGTCAACAATATTTAAGCCACTATGATTAAAATAAAAATTATATTAAAAATTAAAAAATTGTATTTGTAAGAAATGTATAGTCAGTAGCAGTAATCTTTCACTGAAACATATAGTGTTATGCAACATGTACAATTTAGTTAAAACTATTTCAAATGATATATAACTAATATATAGAAAAGTAATTTTTCTTTATATATGTGTGAACAAGATATACAATAAATATGGTAGAAAAATAATTTTGGGCGGGTTTGGGCCACACCCGGTGACACTCAGGGGTTATTCCTGGCTATGCACTCAGAAATTGCTCCTGGCTTGAGGGACCATATGGGATGCTGGGATTCGAATCACTGTCCATCTTGAACAGCTGCATGCAAGGCAAATGCCTTACCTCTGTGATATCACTCCAGCCTCTAGAAAAATAAATTTTTAAGACATTACTGTGGTTCCAAATTTATATTTAATTTGGTGTGCTTTCTACTTCATTTCTTTGCTTATATGATTTTATTATCCCCTAAACATTTACAAGGAGTATATGCATTTTACTTAAGAAGTATACTTTATTCTGAATATTAGTTTCAAACTGCATTACTAGGACAGCCTGTATGAATCATATTTATAAATATTTGAAAGATTTATAGACTTTTTTCATAAACTGTCTAATACAGTGCAGGAAGTTTCCAATTACTTTCACTATTGCTCAATCCATCTTCCAACAATTCCCTTGCAACAGGGTTCCACTTTCAATGAAATGTGCTTGATTTATTTTGGAAAAAATTCAAATAACTATTACTTTCTAGCAGGTTTCTTTTCCCTCTTTGCCAAGTATTCATTTGAGGGGTTGTACCATATTTCTCTATTTTGTCAGCAAGCAAAAGAATTTATTCTTTTTAAAAGGTCTTTGCCTTTAGAGATAGTCTTTAGAGAAAAGTCTACCAACAAATTTTTCTCCAATAAATTTCTGTGTTAGAGAAGTAGAAAAAAAAAAGAACAAAAGAAAAAATATAAACGCTATTATCTTTAAAAAAACAGGTTCCTGTTTGAAACATTGTTGTTTTAATGTCCTTAACTTACAACAATACAAAGAAGTTAGTTAAATACTCTAAAGTCAGCGGTTTCTTAGCTTTAGAAATGCTCAAATATATTTCAGGGGAATAAAATAATAAAGCTACACTTTGTAAATTCTTAATCAAAAATGTGGTCTGTCAGCCCTAGTAAATATGATTGGGTTCCAATTCCCAGCTAAGTAGTTGCTGGTACTAGGCAACTTAAATTAACATTTATTGTCTTAGATTTCATATGTAAATTCAGAGAGAGATATAAAAAGTATCCAATTTGAGAGGTATAGAGATGAACAGATCAGATGATTTCTATCAAGTGTCATTATAATGTCTAAAATATTAATATTTAATAAATATTAGCAAACATTTCATTAATAATATGCTATTAAAAACAAAATATTACTCAATGTATTTTTAATCATTTTTAAAGAGACATGTATATTTATTTATTTTGGGGGTTTTGAGTTGCAAAGCAATGATCAAGGGTTGCTTCTAAATATACACTCAGAAATTATTCCTGTTGCTATTCCGGGTACCATATGCGATGCTGGGGATTGAACCCAGTTGACCTTCTGCAAGGTAAACTCCTTACCAGCTGTAGTATATCTCTCCAGCCCCACTCAATATATATTTTGTTTGTTTGTTTGTTTGTTTGAGAGCCACACCCAGCAGTGTGCAGGAATTACTCTTGACTCTGTGCTCAAGAATCATTCCTTGCTTTGCTCAGGGGACATCTGGGATGCTGTAAATTAAACAAAAACCTTTTAAAAAGAATAAATTGAACCTGGGTCGGCCACATGCCAAGTAAGGCTTTTATGGCCCCTGATCCCCACATGTAGTCTTGGTGGTTCCTAACACATAGGCTCTGAACAGTTTTGAATCTTAAGTCCCTAGCATTGAGTCCCTGACCATTTAGTTGGATATCATAAGACATAAACAAAAGATGCCTGAACACTTCTTGAGAAGATGCGCCCAATAAAGAAATACTGGGATAACTCCTCAAAATAAAATTTCTCTTTACATACGCTTTTAAATTCTTAAATTCAAAATTTATATGTATTAGAATTTTGGAATAAAGTTTATTTCTAAATCCAGATATTTTAAAATTTGACAATGAAACTCCTACAAACTTCTACATAATTATCTCTTCCGTGGTAATCCAAGCTGTTAGAAAGAAACTTTTAATAACATTAAGTGAATAAGAATCATGCATTTTTGAGCAATACTCCAAACACTGTGATGTAGAAAATACCTGAGGATGAACAACAGCACAAAAAAAATACATTTCTTTCCTCATAGTTGTGTAGATATGCAAGTAGTTTTCCAATAAGTAATTTTTACTTATCCATTTCAATTGTCATGACATCACATGTACTAGGAACAAGAGTTTCCAAAACTTCAAAAATTCCCTCATCTCATCCCTGATTGCTAGTCTACATATGTAATAACAGTGAAGTGTGAAAGAACACAGGATCAAGTAGGATTTCTGAATATACAGAAAAAATAATTAGAAAAGGAAAGAAAAAATGTGATAAAACACAGATATTATTTTATCACATTATATCTAGAAATCTAAGAAATAGTCACCTTTAAGAATTTAAGAAGATCATTTGCTATAAGTAACTAACTCAATTTATAATTATTTATAAAAAATTCTTTGTATTTTAATATGTGTATATATTTTAATCTCTTAGCTCGTGCTTCTCCCTTAGTCTTGTGCTATGCTAAATATCCACAATCTTCTGGATCCCAAAATTCTCATAAAGTCAATTTTACGATTAATAGCCATCAAATTATTACTGCTAAATAGAATACAGCAGGACCTCTTATAAGCATTTTGATGATATATCAAATTAAAATAAAGATATTACATGGTATAATTAAGGTAGAATTCTTTATCAATTCTTATTCTTGAATTATCCTGAATTTATATCCTGTACCTCTTACCTATAAATGTGGTCATTTGACTTGTTTCTTTTTTTAAAAATAACATTATGAAAATTTATAGCTAAAATAAAAATCCTCAAAATACATAGATTTTGAACAGTTTGTCATGGGGGGAAATATACCCAGGCAATTATGTTGTTCCCTTCAGGATATTAAAGTGGAGCAATTACCCTAATAAAATCCCATCATTTAACCTCAAACCAGTTAAGATAGGTGAATTAACTCAGTCTACATAGCTCTTTATAATCTTTATCCCTGTAAGAATAAATAATTACTTTAAATTTATGCTTTGGGGATAATCAATAATAAATAACGCATAATAAATAAAATAATGATTTATTTTATTTAAATTAAATTTATAGAACTAGCAACCTGATACATGCTTTATAACCTAGACATATTTGAATTCCCAAATATAAGCAAGCTAATTTTGACCTAGTAATTATCTTAGTAGTTATAATATGTACTCAGGAGTAGGATTACACGATTTACTTTACATGGGTTCTACTAATTCTATTATTTTACATGAACTTCTAGTCAATATTAAAAGTTTTATATAAATTAAAATTAACATACTGCTTTTGGGAATGTAGTTCAAGATGCAGAGTTCATGTCTTCAAGATGACATTCAAGATGACCAGTACAATTCCAGACATGTCATGTTCCTCATAGTATTGCTGAGAATAGCAGTAATCTTGTGTGTAATACTTGTGTGGCCCTAGCAGTCCTTGAACATCACCATGAGCACCTCCCTACACAAAAAATAAATTTAATTAAATTAACATACTAACCATATCCATCTACTAATTGAATACATTTATAACATTTTTAATATTTTTTCTATCTCTGTAGGAAGAAAAAACCATCTTAAAAACAATATGCTAAAATTAGAGCTGTTGGTATTTATGCATCTAAAAACAGAATTCCAGATATTATACCCTTGGTTGCAAGCTATATTAAGACATGAAAATAATCAAACCAATATAGCATGACTATAAAGCAAATACATAGATCACTGAATAGAAAAAAATAAGCAACCCAATATGAACACATGACTATATTATCAATAAATATATCAATAAGCAAATAAGAGTAAGACATAAACAATAAATATATGAACAACAAACATATCATTAAGCAGACAAGAATATACAATGGAATACAGAATTTATTTCAGAGCACAAAATCTGTAGCGACTCTGAGCACCTTGAGGTGTGTTTCTACCACCAAAAACCTTCAAAAAAATCTGTTCTATGGGTCAGAAATAGTACTAATGTTAGTGTGCATGCCTTGCACGTACTTTATTTACCTGGTTTGATTCTACTACTACATAGTTCAGAGTACTGGAGATAACCCTGAGATACCAGCACTTCTGGAAGTGTTTTTTTTTCCTCCACATTTTCCCCCATGCCACTATCACTGAAAAGCTTTATCAAAGTTGCCTCCTTGGCCCACGCACAGAATTAGATGTCAAACTGACCAAGAACTATTTGTGGAGCCTCCAGATCTCCTTAGCAATATTTGGGAAGGAGGCCTCCTAAAAATGTAATTAAATAAGTAGAAACTCAGTATCTTAAAATATGAAATGAATCATTAAATGACAAATTATATATGAACTCTTCCCTAAAGTTCCATATTAAAAAGCTTCTACTTTGGGCCGGAGAGATAGCATGGAGGTAAGGCGTTTGCCTCTCATGCAAAAGGTCATCGGTTCGAATCCCGGCGTCCCATATGGTCCCCCGTGCTCGCCAGGAGCGACTTCTGAGCATGGAGCCAGGAGTAACTCCTGAGCACTGCCGGGTGAGACCCAAAAACCAAAAAAAAAAAAAAAAAAAAAAAAAAAAGCTTCTACTTTTAGGTATGATTAAAAAATGATGAAATATTTAGGAAATTAAAAAATTTAAGAAACAAACTATAGTACTAGTACATACATTTCATGTGAAAATTTCCCATTGGTGTTATTGCACATAGTTTCAAAATAGTTTATATTTTGGGTCCGAAGAGATAGCATGGAAGTTAGGTGTTTGCCTTTCATGCAGAAGGTCATTGGTTCGAATCCTAGCATCCCACATGGTCCCCTGAGCCTGTGGGGAGCGATTTCTGAGCATAGAGCCAGGAGTCACCCCTGAGCACTGCTGGGTGTGATAAAAAAAAAAACAAAAACAAAAACAAACAAAATAGTTTCTATTTCTTAACAGACATAATTTTTAAAAAATGGTAGATATAAATCTTCAATGTTATTATACTCATTTATTAATAAGATTAATACTCAATTATTAAGAAAGATTATGTATACATACAATGTTGTTAAAATTATTTTTATTGAGAAATAATAAAATACAGTTAAATCCATTAGTAAATAAATTATTTAACAAATCATTAAAGAACTGATCTTGTTGACATAATAATTCTGATTTTTCTTTTATTTTCTTCTCTCTTTCAATGCAGTCATTAGATATTAAGCACAAATATTTCTTAATTAACAAGGTCATTTTTGAAGGAAAAAGTCAGAATTGTGTCATAAAGAAATTATTTAACTTATAAAATTTTAGAATTTTCCATTATTTAAAAGTGTCATAGCAGATATTGCTAAATGTTACAAATTGATCAATGATACAGAAATAATATTAATGTATAGTATTGGCTAATCTTCCATTTTATTATTAATACTTTATTCTTAAATGAATGCTTAAATCATGATATAGAAAAGTAGAAATTGGCATTATTCATCTTGAATTGAATATGTCTTATAATTAAGTAGAAAATAATATACCTATAAAGAAAAATGCTTTAACATTTTTGAATTTCTTTTAACACATTACTTGTTATAACATATAAAAAGGAGAAATTAAATGATTAAAAATTCAAGGTAACATATTAGTCAGACTTTCTGGAAAAGTATGAGGACATTTACATTATGTATATGTTTTTGAAGCTCAGTGCTTTCTTTGACAGCACCTACACAAAAATATTTTAGAGGATCTTTTAAATCGTGTTTGGGGGCTCAAGGACCAGCTCAACAAATAATTAAACAGTGAAGTCCAAGGAATCATTACTTCATGGATCCTGAAGTGGTAGAGATCACCAGAGTCACCACAGCAGTACTTTGAGATTTCCAAAACCATACCCAATAGCACTTGATGTAACCTGGAGTGGCGGTTTTGAATTTAGTCTTGCATATGCAAACCATGTACCACTGGTTACTGAATTATCACCACAATTCACTTGCTAACTCCCTAAAATAGTATTTAGTATATTTTAATGAACATGAAAATAAATAAAGAACCACCACATATTTTGAAATTTTTCTTAAAACAATATTTGTAGGAGTTGGTTTGTATTGGTCTGCAAGTTTGTTTGTAATTGTTGTATATATATATATATATATATATATATATATATATATATATATATATATATATATATATATATATATATATATATATATATATATATAAAGGGATATATAGCCTCTATGGGTCAGCCAGCCACTATTGGTTAGAAACCCCTACCCACTGGCAAAAGTAAGCTGGGTGCGACCCCCCATAAGCACTCGTAACCCCAATTTTACTGACTCTATTTTTTAGTGTGACTGAGAACCCGGGAGAAAAAAAGGCAGGTTTTAAAGTCGGATCTCATGTAAATGGACCCACCCCCACAGATCAGCCAACTGCTGCTGGTTAGAAGACTAGCCTCCTGATTAGGAGTTTTCAGTTTGATCTACCCATACACACTTTGGCTATAGTCCCCATGCCACACAACCCTGCTGACACTTCAGGCTATACCAGAGAGTAATAAACAGACCAGGCTGAACTTCTTTTTAGAAAATATATAGTTTCAAAGAATATATATGTGTATATATATATATATATATATATTATATACATATATATTTCTTTTTAGAAAATATATAGTTTTAAAGCCAAAGGAAAAACCCAAAAAACTAAACTGCAACATCTCTACCATACTTGGGTAACCTTGAGTATCTAGAATAAATAAATACTAAAACAAATTTACCTCCAACCACCCCTACACAATTAAACAAATCTCTTTAAAAACACACACACACAGAGTAAAACTCCAGCACCCCAACCCACCCCAGGCAAAGAACAGTGGAGAAACTAAGACAGATACCAGCAACTGTGGATATGGAGAGAAAATCTAGCAGATTCCCAAGTCCTCCAAAATGCTCAAACTTCAGAGATGAGACCTAAAATCAGAATTTAATGTCTTAGCAATGGAATTCAAATTTATAGATGAACAATTCATTCAACTTGAAAAACTTTATCACGAAGATGAGAGAGTTCATATAAATGGAACTAAAGGAACTAAAAAATATGCTCGCAAACCACAGTAGCAAAATTACTCGTATAGAGATTGCATGGATAAACTTGAAAATAAAATGTAAGTAAGCAACAACAAGAAAGTCAATAAAGAAAAGAGAAACAAAACATTGGAAGAAAATATAAGGTACTTAATGAACAAACAAACAAACAAACAAACAAAAAAAGAAATGATCTACTACTTACAGGAATACCAGAAGGGGAGGAAAATGGGAAAGGGAAGAAGAAATAGTGAGGGAAATAATAGCAAAGAATATTCCCACTCTCTGGAAAGAGATCATCTGTACAAATCAAGAGGCGAAAGAATTCAGAATAAAATAGACCCTAATAGATCAACACCAAGTAATGCAAATTGCAAAAACAAAGAGACAAACGGATTCTTCAAAGCAATATGGGAGAAAAAATCCTCAAGTACAAGAAAAGGACATAGAATCAAACCAGGCCTTCCATTTGAAATAATTCAGGCAAGAAGATAGTGGATATTAATTATTAATCATTTAATTAATACTAAGAATAACAGTAATCTTAATCGATTATTAACATAATTAATCGTATGGATAATATTAATGATTAAATAATGCTGTTTAATTATTTAGCATTTAAATCTTAATTAATATTTTAATTACTGAATGAAAGAAACTTCCAACCTAGAGTCTAATACCTGGCAAAACTCTCATTTACATGGGAGGGAGGACTAAAAACAATCTCAGACAAAAAAGAACTCCAAACAAACTCTAAAAGAAATACTCAAATCAATTACACAACCC